>NC_081405.1:676208697-676228697 GCF_030272615.1 Cryptomeria japonica | reverse complement strand
AAACAAATTCAAGAAGAATATTGCTGCAGGTTTCCTTGTTTGTCATGGTAATACACCTGTGGTTCAATTTCAAACCCTATTTCTCCTATTCAATATACACACACAAATCCACCAGTCAATTTTCTTAGGAGAGCATACATGATAAAAATCAAAGAGGAAGTTGCAGACAAGAAATAAATTCTCTTACTTCTATAGAAGTGCAGACACAGTTGTAGTGGGGTACTGAGGGAGGGAGGGAGAGAAGAAGAGAAAGAGGGATGGGTTATGGAGGAAGGGAGAAGGGGAGAGAGCGAGAGAGAGAGGGATGGGGTATGGAGGAAGGGATAAGGGGAGAGAGGGAGGGATGGGGTATGGAGGAAGTGAGAAGGGGAGAGAGAAAGGGAGAGAGAGAGGGAGAGAGAGAGGGATGGGGTATGGAGGAAGGGAGAAGGGGGGAGAGAGAGAGAGAGAGAGAGAGAGGCACCTTGTATGCGTTTGAGAGGGGGAGACAATACACTTACATTTGTATATATATGTTTAATATATTATATATATACATATATTATATATTATATGTATGTACACATATTATATATACAATATCATATTATACACATATTATATATTACATATATTATATGTATATATACATTATATATAGAATATCATATTACACAATAGCACATACGTGCTATTTATAGTAAAAAGAGTGCCTATGCGTTGTTTATAGGAAAATGAGCGCGTACACGCTACTTACAACATAAGTACCCTATACGTGCTTTTGACTATTTAGGCTTGGAAATAGGCCTGGATGACAAAGCTACGGTTTGGAAGTTTGATTTCCCTCCATTTCTCTCATTTTTGACATGTTTTATTTTATCAACTTGGTTTATCGACTTTGTCATCATCAGGTTTACACTTCATCAAGTGGGCATTTCTAAAATCGCCACCATATTTTCACCCATCTTCTAAGCTTTCTTACCATATAATTTTTTTTCAATTTGAACAACAATAACATATTATTATTGATTTTCTTTTACCAGTGTCTCCATAGTTCTCACAGACATAGGTGCACCATTTTTTGAATAACTTTTGATATAATTATCCAAATTTAAAAAACTTTATATATTATTGTAGTGCACTTGATTCTTTACAATTTAAAAAAAAATAATTGTACTTTCTATTTGTTTAGTGCAACTTATGCTTCGCACACGAACAGGTACCTAATTTTCAGGATGTGCTCGATTGGAAAATCATAAAAAAAAAATACTCAACAAAAAATTACACAAAAATACACATCTTCTAGTGCTAACTCTTAACTATCTTTTTGCCAAAGGATTTGTCAAAATACTAAATCTAACTATGACTTTTTTGATGTGCACGTCAGACACTATGTTATGTTTTCCAGAAAAGATCAGGGTCATTTTTTTGTGTGTGAAGGATTTGACCCCCTTAATCTCATCCAATTTTGAAAATGTTTAGTAGTTTGGAAACTAGATTTAGAGTACTACAATATTTGTTGTTTGATTATCTTCATATCTTGAGTGGATGACTTTCAAATTTTGCCTCCAAATTCAGGTTCACCTGATTTCAGAAAAAAAGTGTCCACTTATACCCCTTTTTTGACCACCATCTTTGTGCACTTACCCTTAGCCTCTCTTTTGTATGATATCAATGTATCAATGCTTACGCACATTGCGAGGACAACTATGCCTATAAACAACAAGTCCTTGTCACTCATAATGAATGCCATTGCCTCACACCTTCAAACACACACAAGTGATTTCTAAGGTTGTTCTACTATCTCACATTGCTTTGCTCACCCAAATCTTTCCATATTTATGTGCTTAGAAAGTTAGAAATATCTTTGAGGAATACTATATATTAAACTTAGAATTTATTCTTTTCCCTCTCCTTGCTTAAGTTTATTCTATTCCTCAAATAAATTACAGTTTTGTATTCCTCCTGACAAAAGTTGTTAATCCAAATAAAGTTAGGCAATGAAGATAAACCACAAATCAGTGTTGAAGCTAAATATTAAAGCTTGTTCTATTCTAAAGTAAAAAAGTTTTCCTATGTTTTTTCCCAGCAAGTTCCATATCAATCCAATCAAAATTAAAGGTTATTCTATTCTAATGGACTTTTAAATTTTTTTCTTAGGCAAGCTCCATATGAGTCTGTTCAAAATTAAAGGTTATTATATTCTAAAATAAAAAGTTTGTTCATTAAGATTGTTGAACATAAATAAAAGATATTAAGGTGACACGTCCTCAAGCTTTGCCACAATCAAAAGAGAATGTTAAAATTGAGTAAACACTCTGGTCCCATTCACTAATCGGATGTAGCTAAACTGGCTCCAAAAAGGAGTTATAAAATTCATGTTATTGATTTTTCCAAAAAAATATGAAAAATCAAAGCCGCGGTTAAATTTGCTGATCACGATCAATGATCTGTAATTTTTGAAAAATATCATGTTATTGACATGTGGTTTTGGAGCCAGAATAGTTACAGCCTCACTAATCTATCTTCTCCCATTGTTAGCCACTCTAGGGAGGGACGTGGCTAAACTGGCTCCAAAACTGCAATGTCATACGATGCAAAACCTTCATGTTATGCACATAGAAAAATTGTAGAATAGGCTTAGAATGGTTGTGGGGCTTGGTAGAAGCACTGTGGTTGCTTTTGCCCACATACAAATTGGCTCCAAAAACTGGTTATAAAACTTGTGCTATTGATTTTTCGCTGCGGTTTCTTTTGCCCGCATCCAAACTGGCTCAAAAAAGTGGTTATAAAACTCATGTTATTGATTTTTTGGAAAAAATCAATAGCATGAGTTTTATAACCACTTTTTGGATCCAATTTAGCCGTGTCAAGCCACTTTTCCCCCTAGATATAACACAAAGGTTATTCATGGTGTACAATAATGTAGTCAGGGACTTTTTGGAGCCAGTTTAGCCGTAGCCAAAGGCATTAACGGGCACTTAAATAGCCAATTTTAGAAAGCTTGAATGCAAAGTAGAGATTGTTAAGATTAATCTATAAAATTATTATCACTAAGTACACATATCCCACTATGGCTCCCCCTATATATATGATATGGTTGGCAATCCATCATAGATAACCACATAATAATGAGGTGACATTGCATTTAAACAAATAAATATATGTAGAAGTATATTTACATCTATCAATTTATTATACATTTATTTAGTTAGGGGGAGTGGGATGCTTAAACAAGAGTCACATGTGGCAAGTACTTGCCTTAATAGCTATTAAGATAGTAGATATAATAAAGTGTATTTATGTTATATTATATTGTTAATATGAGTTTGTTGTTTGTGATTGTAATGTCTTAAATTTCATTATGAAAATTAAATGTGCACCTTTTTTTTTTCTCTTCGGAATACGTCTATTCAAGTAGTTTCTTATTTAACATGATAGTTAGCATAATTATAAGGTTGCTTGAGTAGGAAACCTCAACGTTAAACAAACTAGGTCTTAATCTCTTGATAAATTTTCTATATGCTTAAATGGAGATGGTCGATTACCCTTAATTGTGGTTGGTGTTAGAATTATGTTATTCATTCTTAATGATGTTAATAGAATAGTCAATCCAGTTGATACTAATCATAATTACCTCTTTTCACTACTACATAATTGTAGATATTACTATTGTCTTGAGTTTTTAAGGGTCACATAATTTCCTACATAGAGGAGGATAAAAAGAATAGAGTTCTTACTCCATTAAGCCATTGCTACAACAAAGCATAGGTGTAATTGTGTAGGTGCATCTAGTTTGCCTATGGTATAAGTGGAGAAGTAGAGAGAGTCCAAGTAACTTATACTATCTTCTTAAAGGAAGATGTCATTAAGGCCAACCTGTTGGCAATTGACACTCATCCGGTGGATACTGATGCTTGATTATTGGTTTAGGGTTGTCATTGATGGAAAATCTTGATGTAAATCCAATCTAGTAGCTATGATCGTTGATAACCAAAAGTGGATGTGAACCGGTACCCAGTTAACTGATATTTCATAGTTGATCATAGCAGTTTTTGGTCTGGAAGCTTTCTGGTGATTATGGTGTTATGAATCATGCATGAGATGATAGGGATGACATAGAAACATCATTTCATCATCGTTTTGGTAAACCGATTTTGTTTTTTCTGATTTGGTCAAGCCGACTCAGTTCTACATGTTACATCACAAGCTGACTTGATAATTGACTATTTTGTGATTCCGAATATATAAGACCGATGTAGGAGATCCTTTTTATGTATGAGGTAATGCGATATGAGCAAATAGAGATGAAGAAACTATTTTGTTGTAGTTTCACTTGCGCATTCTTGATTTGGTAGCTGACTGAGACCGAGAAAAGAGCAGTGTACCAGAGCAGATATAGTCAAACATCTTGCACTTAACCGGAACTCATCCAAGAATTGTTTGATGCTATTTTGGAGTTCATTCATTGTAGTTTATCACTATAAATGTTTTGTAAGGCAGTGTGCCTTCCAGGGTTGTAGCTGTTATTGTATTTGAGTAGTGAGCTCTAGGCAGTGTGCCTAAATGCATGTGCATTCCCCATTTTGTAATATTGTTTTACTAGTGGCCATAGTAGAATAATATCGTGGGTTAAAATCCCACCATGGTTTTTCCCAAATTTGGGTTTCCACATAAAAAAATTGGTGTTATGTTTTTGTGGTTGATTGTTTTATGTTTCTGCATTTTAGTTTCATGCATCTAGTGGTTCAAGAGTAAAGCTGAAAATTTTCTTACTAGAAGATCATTGATTCAACCCCCGCTCTTAGTGGTCTTTGCATCCAACAATTGATATCAGAGTCTAGTTCCTCCGAGGAAGCCTAACCGCTTGAGGAAGGTCCAAGAGATTGAATCAATAGATTCTGGTTTGCAAAGACAACTTTGTGTAGCACTTGAAGATCTTGATGCAACAAGAAAAGAAGTAAGTTCCTTAAAGAGAAACCTAAGTGCAGCTGCAGATTTCATTGAGCATCTGAAAGACCAACTCAACACTTCAAGAGACAAGAGGAAAGAGTTGATGGACAAGTTGAAGGAAAAGCAAGAGAAAAATGTTGAAGATCAAATTGAATCAGAAGAATGTGAGAAACTTGCCGAGAGAATGTTGTAGTGAAAAATAAGATGCAATCCATTATGATGAAGCTCACTAAGGAGATTGAAGACCAGAAGAAGAATGAAGAAAATCTAACTCAATCATTGAAAGACAGATCAGATGAAAGCATCAGATTGACCTATGAGAATGATCAGTTGAAGCTGGAATTGACACAGTCAAAGAATGATGGCCAAGAACTTGAAAGATAGATTATTTCCCTAAGAGATGAACTTGCTACTGTTAGGTCTCGGAAGGACAACTAAGAGGGGGGGTGAATCAGTTGTCAACCAGTTATGTAAAATTTGCAATCCAATTTACCAGATATAATAATTAAACCTTAATGCCGATAAACCAAACTTAAGTACCGGTAAAACAATTAAGCAAATTTAGGTAAAACTTAATGTGAAAGACAGAAAGAGAAACAACATCCACAACACATAACACAAAGATTTTGACATGGAAACCCAGTGAGGGAAAAACCATGGTGGGAAACCTTACCCACAATCAGATGATACTACTGCAGATAGTATGTGTATACAAATGGGGTCTACACATGTAGAAAGGCCAACAACCTAGAGCTCACTACTCAAATGACAACAAGGGAAGTCTTACTAACTTACAAATGGATGGTTAAATCCAAGATAATGTACTGCACAAAATAACATCAACAATGACTGATTCAATACCATTTTAGGTTCAGAACTTCTTCATAACCTTTCCTTCAACCTTCAAATGAGGTCTGCTTGATTCGCACAGGGATCTGCTCTTCAATATTCCGCTTATACCAAATCCATAACCATATCCTTATTTTTTCATGATCATCAAATGATCTTACATTTATACAAAGCCAAAGACTGAATGAGTAGGTCGGCTCATAAAAGATATTACAATGAAAAACAATTATAAATAAGATACAACATGTCGGCTCAACATAATAACCAATTAATAAACCATTTTCATAATGTGCAATGTTGATCTGATGATGAAACATGTGCCGATGTATAACCAAGACCTATCTGCTGGTAAAGGCAAATGTGTCAACCTGATCAGTCCAATATCCAAAACACCGAAACCAAGCTTCCAATTAATGTCTTTGACATAGCCAAATGATCTCCAAATGATAACAAGTCTTCATCGTTGCTGGTGAACAAAATATCATGTCGGTGAGTGCACGACAGTCTGCCGATGAGTGTAATACCAGTATATCAAAAAATCAATGTAGATCTCCAGATATGGCAAGTGTGACAAGTGTTGACATCAATGACAAAACCAATGCAACACATGACAAAGTCATCCATAATACCAATAGCTACTGCAAATGGATACAAAGACAAATTCAAGGCTAGCTCAACAATGCTTGAAGAAATGATAGACAGTCAAAGACATGGAAAGGATAAAAGGGGACTTGGTTATGAGAAAGGAGAATACTCTGGATCTGGTCAAAACAATGAAAAGCCTAATCATCAGAAGAGAAAGAATTATCTGATAAGACAACCTAATGTCCATAAGTTTAATGGTAGATGCTTTACTTAAAATAAATTTGGTCATATGGAAAATCCATGCAGAAGTAAGATGGACAATAGAATGATGAATAATGAAAACAATGTTTCTATCTTTAACAATCAATGCTTCATATGCAATAATTTTAGTCACAAGTCAAATATATGCAAAGCAGTAATGAATAACTTTCAAAACAAGAGATGCTATGCTTGTGGGATGTTTGGACATATCTCTAACCAATGCAGGATGATACCAAATCGGATAAACTTCAAACCTATGCAAAAAAATGTTGTTTGCCATGCATGCAACAAACCCGATCACCCTGCTAAATTCTATAGAAGTAAAAATATGATCAACAATGCTCCAGTAGACAAGAAAAAATCTGATGACAAAGGCAAGGCAAAGGTGGAAGAGCTCAAAGATAAGCATGAGAATATGTGGGTTAGGTTAGATGAATCTAAGGAAGCTAGTGGATTTGTACCTAAATCCGGTGTAGAACCCTCATCTGATAACTAAGGCATTCAGCCTTAGAGGGTGGAATCTTCATGCAAAATCTTGTAAAAACCCCTTGGAGAGATATGTAATTGATCATGGTAGATTATAGATGCTTGGAATTGGTTATCCAGATCTCTAGATCATTCGGTGAGTAGATTGATGTTGGACAAGGCATCCAATTGGAATCTGTTAGTGCATTTATGTCAACACAAAATTAGGGTTTGCGAAGATAAAAAGGGGAAATGTGAATCATTTTTCACATTGCGTACACAAATTTTTAGGCAGGAGAGCAAGGCGATCCAGTTATCAAAGTGTTCTAAGAGCTTGAAGTGATCCAATAGGAGTATTTGTGCATTCGTCAAAGTAAAAGGTATTTACAGAAGAGCTTATTTAACCCTAGAATTCTCAAAATGGTGTCTTCTTCTATCAATACTCCATTAGTAGTTGATGTTTTAGAGAGAGCAAGGCCACAGTTCAAAAGGCACCCATTTAAATTTGTAGAAGATGATCCAAACAATACTTTCTCATCTGTGCCTTATGGTGTTTTGCATGTAGATGATGTTAGAGCCTACATTCACTGCAATATTGAAGAAACTAGTAATGAAGCAATCCTTGCACTATACAACCAACATATCCGAGACAAGGATGGGAATCCAAAACTAGAATATGCAAAATTACAGAGAAAGAATTTCATGCAGTTTGTGTACTTCCCCATGTTTGATGAGGATGAATGGGTAAGATATGTTCTCAGCCGCATGCATGATGAATTCATCTGGCTGGATAAACCATACAAAATCACCAAGGAAACCATTTGTGATGTGACCTGTTTCCCTATTTATGTGTATTTCTACACCCAAAATTTGTTTTACTACTAAATCCTTCATATCAAATGTCCTAGCCAATAAATATTTTTAACTTATTAATTTTAACCATGCTTTTTCTTGTTACAAGCATATCATCAATATATAACACCAAGGTAATGAATAAGCCATTTTTCAAACTTTTAAAGTAAACACAATGCGTACTCACTTCTTGTAAGAACACAATGGTCATACTCACTTCTCCTAAATTTTTGACTCACCATGAAGTAATATTCAAAATTTTTGTAGCATTTCTTGGGCAACCATTTGAGGCCATACTCTAACTTTTTGGACCATTCATTCTCATGAGAGATGGGTTCTTGTGAACCACTACTCGTGAAACATGGGTGAATGAGTTTGACTCAAAAACTACACAGTTAAAACCTAATAGCAATATCATTGTTTGACTTGCTATGGAAAATACCTCCTACTTATCAATATGCTATTTTTTGTCATCTCGAACAAACCATTTTTGGTTGATCCATATATATATTTGGTCATCAAAATATCCATATAAAAATGTTGTTTTAACATCTAATCATTTTAACTCAAGAATAAGAAATATAACTAATGCTATTATAAACCTAAGACAAACAATCTTAACAAATGGTGAAAAATATTCATGGTTTATCAATATCTTCTTTTTGAGAATACCCTTTTTCTACAAGTCTTGCCTTATAACTTTCAATTTTATCATCAACACCCTTCTTTAGTTTATAGACCCATTTGTAACCAACAAATTTCCTACCATTTGGGATTTGTATCAAGTCCCATATTTTATTCTTCTTCAATGTATCCATGTCTTTCTTCACTGCTACTTTCATTTAGTAGTTTTTAGTGTCATCCATTTAAAATATAGGAAAATTGACCCTAGACTAACTTATGCTTTAACCTAGGATCATTTTTTGTTCCCATACAACATTAGAGGTGAGAGTGAGCTTGGATTCCTATCCACAAGGATGAGCCATGTTGTTCTAAATTCACACTTCTATTTATTGGATGCGATTGCAATTATTTGAGTGTGTATGCAAATAAGCTAGGCTAACAATGATAAAATTACTTAAAATTCTAATAGAATGCAATAGATAGATAACTAAAACATAGAAGAAAAAGAATTATTCGAGATGTAAATACATTAAATAGCTTTGATCTAAAAATTATAGCTAACTATGTAGGATAGAAATCTTAGACACCCTAGTTTAGAGGTGACAAAGGCTTCAAATGATGGCCAAAAATGGAATCTAAAAAGTCTCTACACCTATCTATTGAAAAAAAATCTAGATCATTGTAGTTGGATAAGGGTGTTAGGTGCCCTAGTATGATGGTTTTTGTGGATACAAATTTTGGCACTATGTGTCACTATCTACTCTACTTGTTTATACATTTCTTGTAATTGGAACTAAACTTGCACACACATAAAATGGGAAAATGGTTGTCTTGTATAGGGTTTTCCTAAGTCAAACTTTGTGTTAGTGTTCCCACTTAGATACAATAATGATGACGAGTGATATTTTTTTTGCCATCATAAGGACAAAGGTTGAATAAATGATATATGCTAAAATGACAAGCTTACCTTAGGTATCGAACCCCCTCAAAGAGTTCCATATAAAGGCTTGATGTAGCATTTTTAGTTAGGTAAAACAAGTTTTGAAGGGGCCTTTAAATCCTTTATAAAGATTACTAATTGCTAAGTAAAGCTAAACATACTAAGCTAAAAACATACCAACAACAATTGAAAAAAAAACACATGCATGGCCAAACAATAGTATAAGACAAAATCCCAACCCAACCTACTAATTCTTTCAAAATATTGGGAACTTTCATGTCCTTGTGAATTTTCTAGTCATGCATATCCATGACCTCCTTAATAACCTGAGCATGATCAATAGTAACCTTAGATTGGCTTTGGGTCCTATTCGAGGGCCCTTGCATCTTAGTCACAACCTATTTACCTAAACCAACAACAAGGCCAACAACCTCCTCCTCTTCACCAATAGCATCAACACCTACCTCTAAAATGTTGTAAGGATTGATGTAGTGTTCCTTGAAGTTTTGCAAATGATTAATGCATGACATAATGATGAAGATGGTAATAATGATGATGATGATGATGATGATGATGATGATGATGATGATGATGATGATAATAACAACAATGACATCATCATCATCAACAACAACAACAACAACAACAATAATAAAAAAGAGATATGAACTAATATTTTAAGTGTATCTTCATTTTCATGTAGTTGTATATGTAGAAGTGTTTGTTGCTTGCTAATCCTTGTATTATTTCTCTAGATTGGATTAGATTTTAGCACTTGCTATACCTTATTAAGGATGAAATATGTTCTTTATATGGGGATCACAAAGTTACTTTCAAGTATAGGCAAACACATAATAATCAATTGTAAGGTCAAGACCAGATCACCAAAGGCAATGGTTGACACTTGAAATAGCTACATTTTGTTGGGAAAAAAGGTGTTGTACACCTTGCATAATAAAACTATAATTGTAATATTTATTTCTTATGTGGTTTCCCATGGACATGTAATGTAGTATTTATTTATTTGATGTTGCACATGGACATGTAAAATGTAGAATTTCCTTCAGAATATTCTTGGGGCCACTTGATAAATTATATTGTAACATTGGGATTATTATATTATATTTATTTAATATTGGGCAAAAATATTTAAAAAAAGAAAATTAGTACCCAATATCAAATGTGGGGTCAAAGGGTAGGTAAGCACATGGTTTTACTTTACCACTAGTTGTTTTTGTGTGAGCTTTTGTCCATATAAGAAAGCGCAAGTTTAGTGGTTGAGGTTGGCTAGTGGTTTTGGGTTCTCATTTTACTGAGTCCTTTGGAAGATTGCATTTGTGAAGCATGGCATGGGATGTGTGGATTCATTCTTGAACACATGGGAATGCATTGGAGGGTTTGATGATTTAGAGGTATTCATTGTAGCTCTATGTTGCTTTATGGCTGATTAATACAATGGAGTACGGATGCTTTTGGAGGCTGGGTTTTTCCCTCATGAGGGTTTTCCGAGGATATATCTTGTGTTTTCTATAAGCTTATAGAATCACCATAATGCAAAGATTAATGCATTATGGTGATTCTATAAGCTTGTATGCATTTTTTTCTCTCATGGGTTATGTAGGAAATGAATTATTAGAATGTGGGTTTAAAGCATTATTTCCTAACAATTTTTAGGCCATTTTATTGAGACTAGGGCTTTCAGCACCCAAGTCCTCCCAAAATAGGCCCTCTTAAGAGGAGAATCAAATTTTGATGTCCATGATATAGGACCTAGTCTCAGCTTTTGTATTTGATGAAAAGTTTAGTGTTAAATTAATGATGAATTTTTAGGGTAGTGTAGAGCATAAATGAGATTAATTTGAAGTAGGAGAAATAACACTAAATAACATTCCAAATAGAGTTTGAAATTTTTAGGGGAAACAATTTATGACACTAAACCATTACTTCCCAATAATAACATGGTTCTAAATCATTTGAAATAAAATTAATAGACAAAAACAATCATTTGAATCATGTATATCTCCTTATAGATGGTTGAGACGTTTCCACATTTTTTTGTACATTTTAACATCCATATATTTATCTATTGAATCTTAATTTTGCTCCTTATTTTATATATAAGGATGAGTTTCCAACTAAACTTGTTGATAGTGTGGTAATTGTTCTTATTTCATGTCAACTTTTACAATGTTTGATTTCATGAGAGAATGTTCATGAAATACTACTTGTTTTCTAATCTCACAATGTAAATCCCTTAATTCCATTGCCATAGCCAACAATAAATGGAGATACCTTTAACTCATAAGATCAAAGAATTCATCTCAAAGAATGGTGTGTCCTTATAGAAACTCTTAATCATCTTCCATAATTTTCCATTAGAAGCTATGCGTCAATGTATCCCAAAAAGAATTCGGAATTTGGATTGCACTTTGCATAGTGAGTATCCCAAAAAGAATTCGGAACTAGCTTATATGATAGATAAAAGTAGTGGATTGATGATAACTTGCGCGCTTATAGTGGGAGATCTAATTATGAAATAAATAGAGTTCTAAACATCACCTAAATTCTTACCACTACCATTTGAGTAATATTTCTGCAAGAGGACTCTAGTTCTACATGTTATGACTATTATTCTCACTTGTCATGGATTAGGAAGGGACCTAGTAGCTATTTAGGGCATAGGTATAATTCTTGAGAGGAATAGCTAATTTTTTAGGAATCAAGGTTAATGATATGGACCCATTTAAACTGGTAAATATTTAAAATATTGAATCCATTTAAATAAATGATAATCTTGGCAAGAAATATTTGGGGAGAAAAAGTATTTTTTTGGGAAGGACAAAATTGTAATGTCCCAATATCATTCAATGTGTTTGTGGACCAAAATCCCATTTTATATTTCTAAGTAGCTAATTCAATATCAAATCCTTATTTATTGTCATTTTCCATATTTGCACGCTAATGTGTTATAATCTGGAAAGGTCTAAAAAGTTTTAAGTGTAGGAATTTTGTGTTCAAATTTTTGAACATGTACAAGTTATTAATTTTTTTGAGTTATTCTTCCTCGTATTGATTTCCTACAAACCTTATTTTATTCCCTTGCCTTCTTCAAAGAGATAGTTTTCCTTACTTGCATTCTCCTCCCCCAAGCCCTAATGCATTAACCCTTTACATTGAAATATTTTTGACATCTAAAGTTTTGACCTTCCCCTTATCCAATTATCTTTTCCATGGTAAATTACCAATCTCTAATCCTTGAAGCTTTACACTATGTCATCCTATTTGGATTACAAGTTTAGATGTGTTATTATAAGTACCTACCATGCATCACTCCTGAAGCTTGATCCCTAACAAGTGGTAATATTCACGAGGCATCCCTAAACCCCTAACTCTAAAATTTCTAACTTAAAACTATTCACTACCACCTACCTTCTTGCATGAGAAAACTTATATTAATTATTTGATGTGGCTTTATAACTCTTTCATCAAATTCTCTCTCTCAAAAAATACTATTTAATAGTAAGGTCAAACATTCACATAGATTTCTAATGATGAAAAAAAAAGGGTGATAATTATTGTCATTAATGTAGTAGTTAGAATAAGCCCCAATAATCCTCAAACTTCTTTCTAGCTACTATTTCAATAGATTTTGTGTGTTCTTCCTTGACTAAAATATCATAATGTGAGAGCATCATTATTACATAAGACTTTTATATATCACATAAAATAATTTCCACATATATGTATGTATATATGTATGTATATGTATATAAATATGTATGTATATGTATATAAATATATATGTATATGTATGCATATATATACATACACATACACATACACATACACACATACACATACACATACACGTACACATACACATACACATAAAAAAAATTTATTATTTTTATAAAAAATATTTTATAGTTTGAATTTTTTAAATTATATATCAATTATATAAATTGTTTTGAATTTTTTTATTTTGGAAGTATGAAAGTGCTTAAAAAATATCTTAATTATTTTCTATTGCACCTTCTTGTATTCTCAATTTATCAATTATTTTCTGCTTGAAAATTTATGAACCTCTTCATGTTATATATATACTTGACTTTTACTTATTAATATTTATTTTGTCGGTTTATATTATTTAGGATATCATTGAATATATTTTTAAAATTCTTTTGTTAACACATTCACATTCCACTCCCCTAATGTTTTCATTGTAGGGCACTCCTCTCAATGTAATTATATAAAGATAATTTAATGTAAATAAAATAAAATAAATTAAAAAAAATATTAAGTAAAATAAGATTTATCTCATGATGTGATGGTTAGATTGTGACATTCTTGTTGTTGCCCTCAAAATTCAAATCTCTTGACACAAGAACCACACTAAATTAAATTAATATCTATATTTCTAAAATAATGTATTATAAATTAATTTAATATATATATTTTAAATTTTTTAAAGATAGATATAATAATTATTGAATACTTTTACATGATTGATGGAAGAAAGATTTATCTTTTCACTAAATTGGTGTGGGTTTAAATCGTCTCTTTTAGTCTTTAAGCAAGTGGATAATAAAAGTGATAAATTTGAATGGACAATTGGGTAGTAGTACAAAACTATTTAAATAGATTACACTCAGAACATGCTATACAAAAATATAAACACTGACATCATTGACTTGTTTCATATATATATATATATATATATATATATATATATATACTAGTAGTTGCACGTATTTTGAGTGCATGCAACGGGAAGCCGACAGGCTGGCAACATTCCAAAACATAAAAGGGTAGAGTAGAGTGTATGTTCTAATGGCTTGAATCAAATGGTTATCTACAAATTAAAATTAGTAGTTACCAATCATATGGAATGCAATTAGCGAGACGACAGTATAGCTGTTTAGGCACATGCTTGTTTGGAAAGAAAAAAAGTTAAAGATGTCTATGTTAATAATTTGTGAGTATGAATTACCTGTTTGGAGTGGGTAGACATTGCTGGAGGTGACAGTGCGGTTGGTGGGAGGTGTGCATCTGTATTAGAATTTTGTAGAGATGCAAAGTATTTATGACGAAGGAGTTTTAAAAGATTATTACTAATCTTGTATTTTTTGAAGTACAAGTGCAACAACATTCGAATAAAATGTGAGTGTTAATCACCTATTTGTAGCGTGCAGACATTGGTGCAAGCGAGAGTGTTGTAATTGTTGAGTTGAAGACTGGGCAGCTATATCAAAGATGCAGGAATAGTTGTGGTTGTTTCCATTACAGTAGTGTAGAACATGGTGATTGTAATGGCATGATGGGTAAAGTTTGGTTGCTGGGAGGTCTGCATTTGTAATCTGCAATAGACTTAATAAAGAGAAGAGAAGCCACCTATGTGGAAATGTAATCGATTTGGTAAATACTATGAATATGTATTGAGTTTGTTTAATAACAATGATGTGTGAAAAGCTAGAGAATGCTATTTTAAGAGAGTTGCGAGAAGTGAAATTGCGTTTGAATATTGTTGTGTTCGTAACTTGTATGGCGCTTGGAAATCTGGAAAGGTCAGACAAGAAATAAAAGATAGACAGAGTTAGGGGTTGTGTAGGAGGAAATCTGGTAAATAAATTATATTTTAGTTATTTAGTTCTTCAAAGTTTGGAGAACTTACATTGGAGGTGCATCGTGGAGTAGTGACATTGTTGAATTGTTTGTAAGCTGGAAATTTTTTTGTGGAGGCAATAAACAGCTGAAAGTTTGTATATGGGCAATTTAACCTACACAGCTGTTGAAAAAGTGAAAGTATCAATATGCAAGTGTATGAAATGGTATTTTAATTTAAATAGCATATTAAGAATGCTGAAAACTTTGAAGTGGGAATTGCAATATATTAGAAGTGAAATGTTTGTACCTATGTAATAGCAGTGGAGAATGCAGAATGGTTGGTGGTGAATGTGAATCATTTGATGAAAAAACAATTTATTTTACAGCAATAAAGAATTGAAATGTGTATATGCGGAAGGTAACCTGCACAGCCAGTGAAAATACGAAAACACGAATATGTTAGTATATGAAATGATATTTCAACTTAAATAGCATATTAAGAAATGGGAAAATTTTTAAGTGGGAATTGTCATATATGAGTATTGGAATTTTTGTACCTGTGTAATAGAAGTGGAGAAGTTAGAATGGTTGTTGCTAAATATTATCCATTTGGTTGGTGAAGGTGCGAAGGCCAAAACATGTCTACAAGGATTTTATAGATGTAGATTGCAATCTAGCGGTGCACTTGTGAGGGCTGAGAGTTGTTGCAATCGAGCTTCTTCCTTCTTTCTTATGGTGGTAAAAGCACTTTTTTGCATTTTTGCATACCTTTCAAATGAGAAAGGTGGGTGAATGCATATTCCATCAATTGATTTGACCCTTGAGATAGCTATAAATGTTAGGCCTTGCTTTTCAGTGTTGCCTATGTCTATTGTAGCTTTATCCAATGTAAGTCCTTGAGATTTGTGAATAGTTATGGCCCAAGCGGTTGTCAATGGAATTTGTGTACGCTTGCCTCGGGTAATGGGAGTAATGGGTATGTCATTTGGATGCAATGTATCCCATGGAGGGCCTTTATAATTCTGAAAGTGGACAATAACAAATTTTGGCAAGTCTGGTGGTTTGGTATTGGGTTCATAGATAATGTTTTTAACAAGGCCAATGGAACCATTCACATGGCCAACTTCAATCCATAAGTTAGCTAGCAACATTACTTGCTGATTTTCACATAATAGTAGCTCCAATGGTAACTGTTCATTGTTATCATATTCAGTATTAGTTTGTTGTGCAATATGTGCAATGCTAAGAGCAATGGACAAATTTAATTCCTTCAACATTCTTTTGTTGTGCAGTGTTGTCGAGCTATTTGTTGCAAACAAAAGGATGGATGAGTTGAATTCCGTTTGCTGCAAAAGGGTGAGATTTGTATTTGTTTGGTTCATTAACATCTACCAAGCATGCTTGTTAGGCTGGGCATCTCTTATGTTTTGGAGGATGCTTTTGAATTGTTGTTGCTTAACAGAGGTACCTTGTTGGCAGAAAATTGTATGTAATGTTACAATTGTTGTAAATGATCACCACAAGTTGAGAGCTGTAGAGTGAGAAGCATAAGCTGGTTTGTCCATTACAGGTGGGAGCTGTCCAAGATCACCTACAAGGATCATGGAGAGTCCACCAAAGGTTTCATGTTGTTTATTAGGGAATGCTTGGCGGAGGCGACTGTCAATCTTCAATAGCAATTTAGGACCCAAGGAGCTCATTTCATCTATTAGAAGATATTTAACATGCCTAAAACACTCTTGGAATGTGAACAATGCTTGCCCTATCAAAGGATGCATTTCTTTTATAGGAATGCAGAGGCCTGCATGAATAGTTGTTCCTTGAATATTATAAGCAGCAACACCTATAGGTGCAAGAACTAATAATGTGTTTGTCTTATTGCTTCCAGAGATATTTAACTTTTGTCTAATGCAATCTATCAAGAATGATTTGTCTATTCCTGTCGATCCTTGAATAATCATTCGGAGAGGCTGGGCTGCAATTTGTTGAGATTGGTGATGTAGAATTATGTGAATTGCAAGGCTTTGCTGAGCTGAGAGATGGGTTTTGTCATTGATTATGGGCAAGGCTTGGTTTGTAGGAGGTTGAAATTGTAATTTTGTTGCACATATGAATTGGACAGCAGTAGACTGTAATTGCTGATTTGGAATATTGGTGGGCCAGAAGTAGCTTAAATCATAGTCACGTCGCCCTAACATTTGTAGTTCATCTCTGGTAAATTTATTTGTTGGACCCATTTGAGATAGGAATTCCCATTCAAATAGATTTGAGTCTTCTTGATGTTGAGAATCATTAGTGTCACTATCATCTATATCTCGAGGTGGAGGAGCCTGTAGAATGTTGCAACCACTCAGAACTAAAGACTTTCCAATTTTGTATTATCTGATCTTTGGAAGTGCCTATATCTGATGGTATGTCACGGAATGGTTTGTACAGTAAGAGTTCAGACCAACAGAAAATCTCAAATTCATCAATGTCTTCAATGGGGGGGGGGGGGCAGTGAAGTTTGGATATACATTTATAATTGCTTTTTTCTCTCGAAGTTGCCATTTTGTTCTTTTTCGATGTGGCATATATGAAAACTCCTGTGCAGATTGTAAGAGAGTTGTTGTATTCAATTGAGAAGGGCGTTACATGTAAGCATGGATATAGCTTGTTGATAGGTCTGTTTCATGGTTTAATTTTGTGATACGATGTAGTGCTTTCCTACTAACATTAAGAGATATAAACTGTCGGCTACAGATAATGAGTGGCAATTTCTGCAACATATGACAAGTCTCTTGTGTGCTAATATCACGGTCTGCTATTATCCCCATCATAATTTTTTGGTATGTTGATAAGATAGTATCTTTAGAAGTAGTTGTATTTACAATAGTTTTTAGCATTTCAGTATAAGATTCTGATCTTTTTTTAGATTTTGAAGCATACTTTGAAATGTATTGTAAGACTGCTTTTCTTGAAGTAACAGGCTGGCAATCAATGTTAGCCCACCATATTGAAAGCATGCAAGGGTTATGAATATTCAAGCAGTCATCATTCCTTGCAGGTGCATAACATGGTTTATTGTCACTATCAATTGTTAATGTAGATGTTTCCTGTTCAGGCCATGGAGCTTTGTAATGACATTGCAATAAATGGCCTTTTTTCCTGAGACATATATTTTGTGTGCATTTTGTGTGTCTCTCCAAAGTATTTAGCAATGCTTCGTAATGGTTGTTGGGGGCATTGAGAATATATTTGCAGTATCAACCAAGCATGGATCATCTATTGCAGTGTAGGAAACTGTATTATTTCAGTCAGCTTTGGTACGAGGGTTCCAAGCAGAAACGTATGAGTCAAAGAAAGTTTTAGCCATATGGACTTCATTGTCATTTTGCCAATCAATGATTTCTATGTTTGGTGCACCAAGGAGCCATAGAAATCCATGAATATGTGCTGAGCCACGATGTTGCCACTCATATCTATACTAGAGGTCTTTTGCTTTGAATAAATTTTGAATAATTTCTTCACGAAATATTGCAAACCTGTTGTGCAAGTACAAGGCTGTTATGTGTGGATTGTGAATTACATTTTCCACTAGTTGTTTTCTTGTGGATTCTATGTTTTTGCCTTTATCTTCATTGAAAAGGGTATGCAGGTCAGGACATTTAGTATCAGTTGAGCTCAATGTGAAAAAAAGGGTTGGGGTTCCCAATTGGGAGATCATTGCTGTGAGCTCCTTTCAGGATTTATTCCAATATGCTCTAGTGCCTCTAAGAGTTGCACCAAAGTGGAGGAGCTGTTTTGGCAGCTGGTCATCAGGCGTGTTCTGCAAACGGTCATGCAATGCTTGCAAATTGCTTGGGAAGGCCTCTTCTATATTAGTTCTAATAAAGACAACTACAGATTGCTGTGAATGGTGGCACATAATCAGATTATAAATGAAATACCAGAACTTGACATGCTGACCAAATCTTTGGTCGAAGTATCTTATCAAGTGGAGTGCATATTCATGCAAATGAACATGTTTGGTATGTGGCTGGAGCGGGAGGGCAATACCAGTTGGAAAGAGTGCTGGAAATTCCATACTCAACAAACCTTCAGTGTTATATTCATTTATCAAGGAGGAGCTTATTTGAGGCCAAGGCAAAATATTCTTTTCAGTGGTATGTAGTTGTAATGTGTCTTTAATAGCCTCCAGCTCACGAGCTACACCAGGCATTGTTGGGATGAAGGACGATGAAATGTCTGTGGCATATGGATTGGTAGAGTCAGAATAATCTGCTATTGGAGGAACAGGTATTTCATTGTCAATGTCTTGCAACATATTCAACATAGTTGAAACATCTGTTGTAACATCAGGAAGCAGGTTCAGAGCATCAAAATCAATGATAACTTCCTTGTAGTATTGGTCATGTTGAATTTTAAATGTCAATGCATCCATAACATGAAATTTATTGACATAGCAGTCATATTTGTGGCCTTGAATATTGGTTCTTTGGATTATGAGGACTTCCAAATCCTGCAATTTGCGAGGCAAAGTCTTTGCAATTTCAGAGATGTCTTGAGGGAAACTTATCGGGTGACCAAAGTATTTGTATTGGCCGCCTCTTGCGTGAGTGACTTGCAAAACAGGAGATACGCGAGAAATAAGCATCTCCTCTACCTGGGTAAGCTTCTTTAAGACAAGGGGTTGTTCACCTGGGTCTAATTTATTAGTTGAAGAGAAGCGATGAATGCCTCTTTCAGCAAAGCATCTGGAGCAGACAATTTCTGGGTGACATTTGCGAACAAGCATCCCAATATATCTTTCTTTACAAATACTACATGTTTGAAGTGTCGATAATGAATCAATGCAAGCACGGAAGGTCTTCAATGCTTGAATGTATTTTGCAGAAGAGAAACAATC